>NC_057798.1:114253969-114255829 GCF_018294505.1 Triticum aestivum | reverse complement strand
TGGAGACGCGTGCCGCATCTTCGAACATGCCACAACACCACCACACATGTATGAGGGGCAGGTGCGACGCTCCGGTGGCATTGCTACCCCCAGGGCCCCCGTCCCGCCTAACCCTGGAGCGGTTGACCACGAGATCTAGCCCTTTGACTTTCCACGGACGGGCTTTGAACAGTGGACCTCTCCACCCGGTTATGTCAGGTCAGCCCAAAGGGACACCTGGGAGCAACATCCGAGCGGCGGCGGCGTCCTTTAGGGGGGGGACATGCCCTGGAGATGCGTGCCGCCTCTTCGGACATGCCACAACACCATCCGGTTATGGTAGGTCATCCCATAGAAACACTTGGGAGCAACGTCCCCTGCGTATAGACCCGATGCGGCTGTTTCCGCCCTCCAGATGCCGGCGGCGACGGCGTCCGTGAGGGGGGCACACCACGGACGTGCGGGGGTCACACTCCGGAGACAGGTGCCGGGCGTTTGCAACCGCCACAAAACTTCTGTCGGCATAGCTGTTTTTGATTTTAATAAAATATAAGGACCTATATTCAAAAGAACATGATGGCACATTTTTAACGTGCTCGAAAAAATACAAACTATATATATATATATATATATATATATATATATATATATATATAATGGGCTCCTTATTTGGATCCAACCCGTTAACACATTTTATACATATAAATAATCACTAGTGCCTTCCAAATAATTTACTTTACATCTTGTGCTTGCATGCACTACTACTCACGACCATTGATTGCATGTAGGTTTCCAAAACAAATGCATGCGATTGATTGCTTTATAAAGGATTTATTTTATTAAGAATTTTGCTATAGTCCTATTAAAATACTCTGAACACTCGTACATGGGTACATATATACCAAATAGTTTATTTTAGACTTTTGATACCTACAAATGTATTCAATATATTTTATAGTGTATATACTCAAATCCCCGCAAAAAAAATAGTGCATACTCAAGATATTTCTGTGTATGTATATCCCTCGATGTGATTTTTTTTGTATATACCCATACATGTCAGATTTGTAATAGGTGGTACATGTACCCGAGATACCCACGTGTACATATTATTAGACTGAGATATTATAGTTGGTGCGTATTATACCTAATATTACGGTCTAATAACAGATACCCATGTGTATATATTATTAGACCGTGATAAAAAAATATACATGTTGATGTTATACCCAATGAAAATACATAGAACTAATGTATTATACCTAATGAAAATATACACATACCCGGGGCCATTATATCGAATAAAAATACACACGTACTAGAAGTATTATACCTAATGAGAATATACTTATACCCGGGGTATTATATGTACTAAAAATGTAAACATAGCCGAGGTATTATAACTAATAAAAATTGGATATACCTCGGTTATTCTACACAAAACGAAAGTTGAATACCCAACCGTGATATCTCTTGGTGCATATTGGAGTCCGTGAAAAAAACTCAAAATATTTATGTGTATGTACATACCTTGATGTGTAATTTATTGATATATACCCATATATGAAACTACCTTTTGATAGGTGGATACATGTACATAAACTAAATACCTCAACAGATGATACATACATTACAATAAATATGAAAAACTATACAACATTACCCAATACAAATATTTGAGTAATATAATAATAGGTATGATTATCACATAGTACACGTACATGCACTATAATTTGGTAACTTTTATGCATTGATGAGTATCTATTAGTAGTTTCCATGCATGCACGCATGCTTGCCATTACTATTGATTACTGCCATATATATACCCATAACGGGTTTACCCACTAGTACTTGAATCAACGGTAGCAAGTCACCATCTAA
>NC_057798.1:114251013-114253707 GCF_018294505.1 Triticum aestivum | reverse complement strand
CACACACACAGACGGTCTATCCTGCTAATATTAGCAGAATAACTATTCTGTACACCACTCCCGCACTGCACGCTGAACGCAAGTGCACGTCATTCTTTGAACCAAGTGTGCTGCAGTACTCACACGAGTGAACTTCTCGTCGAAAAAAACTGCACGCGTTATTTTTTTCGGTACTGTTTTCGATCTAATTTTTTAACCGTTTATCGGAATGAGGCGTGTAATATACCGTTGAATAGCTATGGATTAGACACAACTTCGACATGTTGAACACTTTTCGAGATTCCACACGGTTTAAGAGCAGTTTTGAAATTGGCGTGTCCCATGACGAGTGACATCGAGCGTTTTTTAGCGATTTCTTCTAAACCGCTTGTCAGAATGAAGCAAACGATACGCCGTTGGATAGATATCGTCGAGGCGCATCTTTTTCATATATAAATTTTTCTCTAATTCGTCACGGTTTAAGAGCAGTTTCAAATTTACTAAATCGCGGAACTTTGTTTTTCAAATTTTTTGAAATTTTTGATACTGTTTTCGCTCTAGTTTTTGAACCGTTTGTCGAAATGAGGCGTGTGATACGCAGTTGGAAAGCTACGGACAAGGCGCAACTTTCATATGTTGAAATGGTTTTGAGATTCTTTACGGTTTTTGGTTAATTTTGAAAATCGTGCGACTGACTTCGAGAGGCAGCGGCTATTTTTTTGTGAAATTTTTATGAACGGCTGGTCGGAATGATTCAAATCATACGCCGTTGGAAAGATATCGACGAGACGCAACCTTTTCATGTAGAACACTCTCTCTAATTCCTTGCGGTTCAAGAGCAGTTTTGATTTTACCGAAAAGCGGACACTCTGTTTTTCGCGACACCCAAATGGACGTGCGTACTTCATCCGACTAAAAACTGCACTGCAACGGACTAAAAACCGCACTGCATCAGACGGGTAAGAGAACTGCATGGTTTCTTTTATTCAAACGTAATTTTTTTTAAGTGTAAATAAACCACAACACTATTGAGAAGTGAACCGCATTACTTTTTTCTCATTTTCGTAGCAATTTTTTACACTTAGTGAACCACATGCGTTTATTTTTTCTGACTTATTTATGAGCGAGAGCGGACCGCAAAGATGAGGCAAGTGAACACAACACTATCAACAAAGGAACCGCAAACGCTATCAAAATGAACGGCATTAATTTTGAAACAAGTGAACTGCTCATTGTTTCTTTTTTCCCTTTCTAAAAAGTAAAATAAATGCGTCCGTACTGCAGAGACTGGTAGAATGCACTGTGCTAATTTTTCAAAATCATTTTTTCTCTGTTATCGCGTGTACAAAGTCAACTGCTCTTTGTTTTTTTAAAGAACGAATCACAAAGCTTTTTGTTGTGAGCTGCATCGTGTACTCAACACATTCGCAGACCGCATGCTTTTGGGCGGGCGAACTGCATCATCTTTTTCCTGAGCGCCTTAGAACAAAGCAATGGACGTCAACCCAGAGGCAAATTGCACATGAAAACTGCATGCTGCCACGGACTGAAATGCCTACAGTGCTGCAGCGACCCGCAACTGTGCTGTAATGAAACCGCACATACCCAAACCTCAAAAAAACACAAAGAAGAGCTTGGTGAGCTGCAATTCCACGGACATTGCACGGCAAAATCTGTAACATAAACAATGGACGAAACTGCGCTATCCCTCCTTGCCATGCGAGCGCGTCGTGCCCTCCGCACTGCATGCACGACCGGACCCCCAATTTGTCGGAATGATGGCTCATGGGAGGATCGCCGAACAGCACGCTATCGTCGGCCGTACTGCAAGCCATCGTTGGCCGCACTGCAGGTGCATGCAGCGAGTGCTTGAGGCCACTACGGTTGTGGCCTGATGACAGGAGCACCGAACACCACGCGTGAGGTGGACTCTGGGTCGGTATGGGCCTCACCGTGTGGCCGTCCTCGCCTTTGCCGGAGATAGCAGACCCGCGCGCCTTCTCAGGCGGTCGTCGTCCTCCTCTCAGGGGATGGAGGGGGGAGGGGGAGCTGCTGGCTGGAGCCCATACCGGAGTGGAGTTGGTTGCTCCGCGGGACTGCAGCTCGTGGCGGCGGTGCTTGCTAAGTCTGGGCTGGCTGAGGCGATGGCCAGCGTGACTGAAGGCACGCTGCTGGGCCAAGGCGCTGCAGCGGCCCATGGCGAGCTCGCATGCGAGGTTGGAGATGACGAGGCAGGCACTGCTCTCGAGCAGCAGGGCGCCGGCGACGACGAACCTCGTCGGATCTCGCCGGATCTGGGCGAGGCGGCTCGTGTGGGGGCAGATCGAGGCACGGGGAGGTGAGGTAGGGCTCCGGTTGCAGTGGAGGGGCCGGGAGTGATTTTGGCGAAGGAGTTGGATCGAGGGGCGGAGTTGCAGGGGCCCGTCTGCTCCTCTCCTCGGGACTGCTCGGATCGGGGCCGACCCCAGTCAAAATCCGTCCCGGGGTGAAGATGCGGAGGCTCCGGAGGCGGGGTGGCGCAGGGGGCAGGCCGGATCAGATGCCAGGACATCGCGGGGGCTCGCTGCGGCCTGGATCCGGCGCCGGCTTGTGCTGGGAAGTGGCCAGGGGAAGGGTTGCTCGCTAGCGAGGGGAGGAAGGCCGCCAGCCGGGCGGGGCGCAGGAGGGAGGTGGTGTGGTGGTTGGGTAAGGTAGGTGGTGCGATGGTGGGGGAGG